>NW_028227274.1:70807564-70820064 GCF_978045245.1 Mus caroli
AGTTGGGGAGGAAAGGGTTTATTTGGCTTACACTTCCATGCTGCTGTTCATCACCAAGGAAGTCAGGACTGGAACTCAAGCAGGTCAGGAAGCAGGAGCTGATGCAGAGGCCATGGAGGGATGTTCTTTACTGGCTTGCTTCCCCTGGCTTGCTCAGCCTGCTCTCTTATAGAACCAAGACTACCAGCCCAGAGATGGTCCCACACACAAGGGGCCTTTCCCCCTTGATCACTAATTGAGAAAATGCCTTACAGTTGGATCTCATGGAGGCATTTCCTCAACTGAAGCTCCTTTCTCTGTGATAACTCCAGCTGTGTCAAGTTGACACAAAACTAACCAGTACAATTGACCCCTTGTCAACTTGACACACAAACACATCACTAGTAAGCCTCAACCCTTATATTCTTATTCATCCTCAAGATCTAAATAACTTTAAAAGTCCCACAGTCTTTACATATTCTTAAAATTTCAATTTCTTTAAAATATCCATCTCTCTTAAAATTCAAAGTCTTTTTACAATTAAAAGTCTCTTAACTGTGGGCTCCACTAAAACAGTTTCTTCCTTCAAGAGGGAAAATATCAGGGCACAGTCACAATCAAAAGCAAAAATCAATCTCCAACCGTCCAATGTCTGGGATCCAACTCACGATCTTCTGGGCTCCTCCAAGGGCTTGGGTCACTTCTCCAGCCATGCCCTTTGTAGCACACACGTCGTCCTCTGGGCTCCAGATGCCTGTACTCCACTGCTGCTGCTGCTCTTGGTGGTCATCTCCTGGTGCTGGCATCTCCAAAACACTGCGTGACCCCTTCAGTCCTGGGCCTTCAATTACAACTGGGGCTGCACCTTCACCAATGGCCTTCCATGGCCTCTCACAGTGCCGAGCCTGAGCTGCTGTGTGACCCCTTCATGCCTTCAAAACCAGTACCACCTGGGTGACCCTTACACATTACCAAGTCCCACTGCAGAAGGAGTACAACCTTGCCTATCTCTGGAACACAGCCTCTTTGTGCTTTCAGAAAACACTTCCCAGAAGATGTCACCTCAACGATGCTGGTCTCTTCTTAATCACTGCTAATTTCTTAGCTCCAGCTAACCAGCATCAATAGTCCCAGTAATGCAAAGTTTTTGCTTTAGTAGTTCTGGTATCTTGTTAATCACAGCTGATTCTTCAGCCCCAGCTAACCAGAACTACAAAATCTTCACAATAAAAACAGCAATGGCCCTGAAGAGAGTCTTTAATTTTCCCTCTGAAATTTCACAACCCAGGCCTCCATCCTCTGCACTGTTCTCAACATTATCTTTCAAGCTCCTACACAGAATTCGACAGAGCTCTTAACACCGAATGGATCTTCTGGCCCAAAGTTCCAAAGTCCTTCCACAGTCCTCCCCAAAACATGGTCAGGTTGTCACAGGAATACCCCACTCCCAGTACCAATTTGTCTTAGTCAGGGTTTCTATTCCTGCACAAACACCATGACCAAGAAGCAAGTTGGGGAGGAAAGGGTTTATTTGGCTTACACTTCCATGCTGCTGTTCATCACCAAGGAAGTCAGGACTGGAACTCAAGCAGGTCAGGAAGCAGGAGCTGATGCAGAGGCCATGGAGGGATGTTCTTTACTGGCTTGCTTCCCCTGGCTTGCTCAGCCTGCTCTCTTATAGAACCAAGACTACCAGCCCAGAGATGGTCCCACACACAAGGGGCCTTTCCCCCTTGATCACTAATTGAGAAAATGCCTTACAGTTGGATCTCATGGAGGCATTTCCTCAACTGAAGCTCCTTTCTCTGTGATAACTCCAGCTGTGTCAAGTTGACACAAAACTAACCAGTACAATAGTGTTTTGAATAAATTTTGAATTCCTAACCAAAAAAACAAAAACAAAAACAAACCTGCAAAGCAGAATAATTGAGAATTGTGGCAAACTATCTTAAGCCCATTCACTAATTGTGAACCAACTAAATATATTAACTTGTATTCTGGGTGATACACAAATGTCTGGGAGTAGAGTAAGTAGCCTATTAGACAATCCCTTAAAGTGGAAGAATAGATGCAGGGAGCATAAGCAAGGGTCTAGAATCCCATAATGAGGTAGGGCTTCTCATCACATGGTGAACGTAAGGGTGCTCTGGCCCCTGATTTTTCTTTTGTAGAAAGAAGGATGGAGTTCTTGTAGCAATTGTTTAAGGATAAAATGAAGAAAGTTCTTGTTTCTAGAACACTCGCAGGTTTTGACAAACGAAAAAGCACTAAGCAGACTCTTAGAGGTCGGTCATTATGCAGACATCTTAGAGCAACGTTTGGATCCTCACTTGAATTCTACTCAAATGCCTACTAAAAAGGTGATCGGACTATTTGGATACATGGCTTTTGTCAAAACAATGCTGATTTTTCTTTCCAATCAGCAGAAAAGCAGAAGAAACCGGGCACCCTTATATTCAAACATAAATCTGTTATTCATTTACTGTTTTCTCTTCTGATCTAGAGGAACATAGTTGATTTATTCTTTTGTTAAGAAAGACCATGAGTGCATATAGCTTATGATGACTAGGGCCAGTCCTTTTTCAGAGACATACAGCGCCTTTAAATCCCTGAGATCTGCTCAGAACAAAGACCTGCAAACCCCCTTTCAAATGAATTGTCCCAGCCTCCTTGCTGAGGAATTATATAGCACATTCAGCAGGAATGCAAAGCCAGTCCTCCCTCAAATCAGGTGCAGCAGGGAGAGAGTTGCCAGGGAATAATGTACTAATTCATGCTCAGGGCTCAGAATTTAACTGTTACAAAAATTCCATAAAGAAACTACTTTGAACCCAAGTTAGGGAAATTCTGAAACATGTCATAATCACACAAATAACAAGTAATGAGGCTGAGATTTGAACCCAGGCCTTCTCTGATCCTTGAACCCTATGATTTTAAGCACATTGTGAGAACATTCTGAAAGTAGGTACAGTTTTTGCACTTCCTTGTTGATAGTTTATGAGAAACTTCACCACTTCTCTATCAGCAAAAATTGATGATACCCCTACTAGGTTAGCATAGTTTTGCATAAGGAAACAAACAGTATACTTTTGGCTCTGCAGGATTAAAAGACCATCACCTACTCTACTTTGACACTGTAGCATCAAAGCCTCCATAACCAATAACAAGGGCAAAATGGATATGGCTGTGTTCTAATAAGGCTTCATTATGAAAGCACACAACAAGTCTATAATCGGACAACCCCATTTATTTCCTAGGAGAGAAGTTGGAAGTATTTCCTGTAAATTGTGTCTTGCAAACCAGACAATGAAGCTAGTACACTGATTTTTTTCTGAGACGTGATCTTGGCAAATCAGTCTCATGTTAGTCTTAGATCTACAAGTCTAAATTTCTCTTCTGCTTTTTAGCCTTAAATGTAAGTTAGGCTCTTTAAACCTCATGAAGGGAGCATAAGAATAAGAAAGGAGGAAGTTCATGTATTTTTTAGAATGCTATTTAATTGAGAAAAAATTATAGCTGTTCAAAGATAGCCAAAGGAGAAAGAAAGACCCTTTCAGACCCATTATCTGTTCACTTGGACTTTGGTTTTGCTGTGGTTGTTTTAGGTCTCTAGGAGTGTAAATAATTTTGGATTTTATTTTTGTGAGTCTCATATATGTAGATAATAGATTATGAGTATATTTACACACAGATAGACACACACACACACACATACACACCACAGCCTTCTGGGATTCCCATTCTTTTCCTTCAGGACTTGTTTTTACCTTTTTAATCTAGTCCCCAGTGCCTATACTACTAGAGAAAATAGCACTCTGTCCTCTGGGTATAGCTGATGTTTCCTCATTTGGTTTAAAATATTTGGGAATTATATGATGGCATAAAATGTTCATCTAGTATGCATGAGTCTTGGGGATAAACTCTTACACTGTAAAGTCTTAGTGATAAACTCCTACATTGGACCCCAAACTAAACCCTTGGATATTTAAATCAGCCAATGCCATTGTATTTGGCCTTTTTTCCTCCTATTTGTGTGATCTAGGGATCCACATTTAGAATTAGCTGTCAGTTTTATGAAGAAAGGGAAACAAGTCTTCTCATTTTTTTTTAAACAAAATGTGATCCACTCTTGTACTTATATGATCCTGTGTTTATGTCTGTCTGTCTGTCCTCATTTGTCAATAGTCAACTTCATTAATAATTAAAACAATAGTTTCAACACCAAGGTCCTGACATAATATTTTATTTTCAGAATAACTGGAATGTAGACTGAAATACTTTGTAATGAATGTATCCGTGTTCCATGCTTTTTCATCAAGATGGTCCAGAGAAATTTTATCATGGTTATTTATTCCTTATATGATGGACAGTCTTGACCTGCCCTTGGTGATGTTTGAGAAGATGCAGACCTCTATTCAGATGAATCCAAGAGGGAAGATCAGAGGGATGCCCTTCAGCAAGGTCAAGGACAATGATCACTCAACTGACCAAAGATAAAATTTATTACCTAATTAGCTCTTCTTCCTATGAAAAATGAATCAGTTCTCCCTAAGGCTTGAAAACCATTTGATTGTATTTGCTTGCCTAGCTCTGTTATCAGGAAAACAAAAACCAAACCTGCCTGGAATGGAAGAAAAGATAGTCCTTCAACAGAGAAATGTACTTTTACAATGTCTAGAAGACAGGAAGTAGTTAACAGGATCTGACCATTCATCTCCCACTTTTTGTGATGTTGAATATGTCAGATCCAGCTCAGGAAGAAAGTAAAAAGAAAGAAGGAAAGAAAGAAAGGAATAAAAACGAATAGAAAGAAAGGAGGGAGGGAGGGAGGGAGAGAGGGAGGGAGGGAAGGAAGGAAGAAGGAAGAAAGGTGGAGGGAAGGAAGAAGGGAGAGAGGGAACAAAGAAGGAAAGCAGGAAGGCAGGAAGGCAGGAAGGCAGGAAGGCAGGAAGGCAGGAAGGCAGGAAGGCAGGAAGGCAGGAAGGCAGGAAGGCAGGAAGGAAGGAAGGAAGGAAGGAAGGAAGGAAGGAAGGAAAGAAGGAAGGAAAGAAGGAAAGAAGAAAAGAAGGAACACAATTTCCCCTCCCTCTTCTCCAATCAGTTCCACCACCTTCAGCCTCTCCACTTCCCCAAAACTACTCGTCTTCTCAGCTTTTAGCGAGGGCTCTCTGATTAGTTCTATGCTCGACTCGGACTCTTCCTGACCTGGGCCTGTTAGATTATGCCAGATAATGTTTTAGAGACAATTAATTTTGTTGGGGGGAGGAGGGCAGGACAACGAAGTCTAGAGTTTTCAATCTTACATCCAAGTACTAAAACAAGGTCCAACCCTGCTTAGAAAAAAAAATTATGACATGTCTAGGGTGGTCTACATATATAAATAGTTTTCATTATAATGGAAAGAGAATACTCCCAACTAGACAAAGTATGGTACCAAAAAAAAAAAAAAAAACCAACACTATACCAGAAATGGGTTACCTCCTTTAGAATTATTGAACAATGGATACCCCTAAGCTCCCTAAGTGACAGGCTATGGCTACTTCCCTTGGTTAATCCCAGAACATGATGCTAAGAGCTTATTGCCAAGATTCTATATACTTGAGTCATAGAACATAGAGAAATCCTACTGGTATTCCAATGAAAGTTTCTTCTCTACTGGCTATTTTTTTCCATAGTTCTGGAAGGTGATATATACACTACTGGCATAATAAAGTATTCTTCAATTTTTCCCATCCAAGAACACTAGGAAATACAATAATATTCTGTCTGGCAAGATAAACCCATGGGCGCAATAGGGGTAAAAAAAAAATTTCAGAAAATAACCAAACATCTATTAATCCATTTCAGACTCATTTAATAAGATAGAATCCATATTTGACACTGTCAATAAGTCTAAGAACTGTGAATATATATTTTATAGGCCCTAGGGGATAACTACAACTATTATACTACTGCATAGGCATAGCAATAAAGTAACTCCTAGTAATCATTTATCAATGGGCAGATCAGTGCCTCTCTCAACCCTTACCAGAGAAACTCTTTGAAGAAGATGTCAACATAGACCAATAGCTAGTCAAATTGCAGTGCAAAAGCAACTTCATAGTGCTTTGTTCTACATGCGATGTCTATATTGTGCCTTTCCTCTTAAAGCTCATAGATCTATGCAGAAGTAGATGCAGAAATATTGTAAAAGCCAGAGACCATGGGTGTCTGCAAAGAATCGGGGGTTTTCTGTTAACACAGGAGGGCAGTTGCACATAATAACTCACTGTAGTAGTGAGAGCATGCACAAGACATATACAAAATCAAACTACCAGAATGACAAGGGAAGGAGGAATGCCACCCCATTCCAAGAGAAGTCAGTCAGCCAGAACTAGACTCACTGGATTTAGGAATAAGAGAGGGAAAGATTGGGTGGGAGGCAGGACAGGAAGAATCTGAGTGGGGTTGGAAGTAGGAGAGGATCTCAGAGGAGTTGGGGAAGCACAATGAATATGTTCAAAAATTATTGTATAAAATTCTCAGTGAATAAGATGATATTTGTGTCTGTGTTGTGTGCAGGTATGTGTGAGAAAGAGAGAGACAGAGAAAGACAGAGAGAGACAGAGATAGAGAGACAGAGAAAGACAGACAGACAGACAAACACACACACACACACACACACAAGGGGGGGGGTAAAAAGCAAATAAAAAAGGATTATTCTCTAACTAAATTTGGTACAAATTTAGAATTAATCTTTTGCCCCAATAAAATTTTGCCCCATTAGAAATGATGTATTTTTGTTTGCTTTATGAAGACATTACATCAAAGAACTGTATTTTAGGAGATGTAAATTGACATTTTAAGATGAATTATTCTTTCTACGTAAGGGAAACAAAGCACTCTGGAGAGTTCATCTGCTGGTTCCACATGAAGAACAAGAGAATTCTCCACAAGTGTTTCCTGAGTGCAACACCGTATTACAGGAAACAAGAACTGTTCCTAGAAAACCGAATAAAACTAAAAACAAACAAACACACAACCAAACACCCAGAAGTAGGTCATTCATGTCTAAAAGAATTGTATTAGCCAGCTGGTGGTGGCACATGCTTTTAATCCCAGTGCTTGGGAGGCAGAGACAGTGGGGACCCTGGGAGTTTGAAGCCAGCCTGATCTACACAGTGAGTGGACAGCCAATGTTACACAGAAAGACACTGTCTCGAAAAACCAAACCAAACCAAAACAACAATAACAACAAAAGCACTGCTCATTTGTTCAGTTGTAGACTTAAGTCTCTCACTGCCCAGAACTATATTTTAAAAGTCACTTTCCTACCAAGATTCTATGAAATTTATTTTGTTTTGTTTTTCTGTATTTGTTAATGTTATGTTTTGTCTTCCAAGACAAGTTTTGTATATCCTTAGGACATACATTGTCAAGAGCAGTGTGTTACAGGCTGTCTAGGAGTTGATTAGCTGGTGTTTGATCAGAGGACCAACTAAAGAGCACCTCCATTGGTCTTTTGTAATAATGATGCTATGACTGTTCATGAGAAGAGATGTAGGACTGCATCTAGGATTTATGAACACACATGCAACGTGGAAAGAAACTGGGCAGTGCAAACTCTGTGACAAACTTGTAGGAAACGCTTTTGAGATGCCTCACTGGCTCTGAACAGGATGATGGGAATAGCAAATGAATAGGGTCTTCCATTAACTCGTGAGTACCTGTACCCTTTTATGCTGGATCCTAGGAAAACCAGGCTTCACGTCTGAATCTCTTATAACTGTATTACTGATAGCATGTGGTAAGTTAAAAGGGGAGGAGAAGGAAAAGAAGCAATACACGTAATGATTACTTTCCTTGCCTGTGTGTTCAATACTTCCTTTTCCTTTGATTTTGATGTCTTGGATATTTACAAAACATGAGCTAAGTCTGTACAGTGTCCATCTGCTTCAGCACTGCATTTCTCACCTAATGCTCTAATCTCCTGACAGTGATGTCACAGCCCTGTCTGTGTCGAACTGGTTATAATTAGGGCTCCAGGTAAAACTACAACAGAGGGAACAGATGGGCACATAAGAAGCCAATTGTCTATACACATGCAAATTTTGTCAGGAGGACAAGATGAAGAAAACGGTAAGAAATAGAAAGTCTCAGCCCATATCAAGCCTCTGTGTGGTGTGGATTGCTGGAGTCAGGAGCCCTGCAGTGGCCACCAGGGAACACAACCAGGCCATTGAAATTCAAAGCTGTTGGCTTTTGATATGTGGGTTGGGGGTGAGGGGGGTGGGGATTAGGGTGGGTGTCATTCTGCCTAGGCATAAAGAAGTGGGTGTTCACATGCTTGCCACAGAGGGAAGAAATGCAGCCCAGGCTCTGTCAATCTCAATTAGCTCCTTTAAAGAACATTTGAGTATGACATCAAATAAAAATGATACAGCAGTGTGGAGTGAAAGGCAGTAATTGCAGATTCTTCTCAATGAGTGTTTTTATATCATTGTGACCCTGTATTATTGAGATCATTTAATTACCAGTTAAGTAAGTGCAAAAAAAATGCAGCCCTTTATTTATCAATTTATGTGGTTCCAGTACACGTGCAGAATCAGTTCAGGCCTTGCAGAAAAAGGGAAATAAGAAAGATAAATTGAGTAGCCTGTGGCCTATCTGCATAGTCAGCCATTCCAAACTACCCTCCTCCCCAACTTGAACTTCTAAGCAAACTGTCCTTAGATTTTCCTTCTCACACAGCTTGGGCAGATCTGATCAGTACACAGTGATTCCTGGTCACCCCCTTTCCCACATCTCAGTTACTATAACCCAGTGTCTTACTCTCATCTGTAGGAGTCCAGCTCATCTTCACTTTCACCATCACACAAAGAATTCTCTAAACAACTTTCCTAGGTGGTTTTATTTCTTGCTTTCCCAACTCAGATCAGATATGTGGGATTCCTGGAAGAAAATCCATATGGCAACCAAAATCTTGGAACATATTTATTAGTATCCGCTGAATATGAATATGAGGATCTTCAGTTTAGCAGTCCCACTCCCAGTGAGATGCATGTTTCACAAAGATGTGCATATTGGTTACTCAAAAGACATGCTCAACTCTCAACAGCATCTACTCCTAGTAGCACCACACTGAGATAGTAAAAGGTACTGGTTTATTTATACAGGGAGCAATATGTAGACAGAAGATGCTTAATCCTCAATTCTGAAGAATAATGACAATGGTAAAGAATGTCTATGTAAAGAACGAAATCAAGGGGCTGGAGAGATGGCTCAGTGATTAGGAACACATTTCTCTTATAGAGCACCATAGGTTGAGTCTCAGCACCTACCTGTGATGGTTTACAACTATCCATAAGCCCAATTCCTGGGGATCCAATGCCTCCTTCTTACTTCCCAGGTACCCATCAAACACCTAGTGCACATAACATATGTGCTGGCATTCATACATAAAATAAAAACCATAGGTCTAATTTTTTTAAGATGTAAAGAATTAAAGCAAATAAAGGTATATTTTATTTGAATGGCTCCTGGTACAGGAAATAAAGAAAAGAAGTCATTCTGTTCCATAATGTGGTTGTGAGCTCTATTGGTTTCTTTGCTGAGCAAGAATTCACTGAATCATAAGCTTATGGAATGTATGCTTTTCAGTGTGCAAAATGTCATTTAAAGGGAAATTACAATTTAAAATACAAGAGAAAATATCCCAGAATTTAAAGATTTTGCTCAGTTATGTACTAATTCTTTGGAATAGGATCTCTCCCTTTTTGGTAGCCATTTCTTTTTCCTTGAACATCTCCTAAGACATTATCTTACTTTGTTTTTTTTTTTTTAAGATTTATTATTTTTTTATTATTATTATATGTAAGTACACTGTAGCTGTCTTCAGACACACCAGAAGAGGGAGTCAGATCTCATTACGGATGGTTGTGAGCCACCATGTGGTGGCTGGGATTTGAACTCAGGACCTTTGGAAGAGCAGTCGGGTGCTCTTACCCACTGAGCCATCTCACCAGCCATTATCTTACTTTGGAAGCTCCATTTATTTTACTTTTATTTTACCTCTCTATAATGCATTTTATTTTTAATTCTTGAGTTCACATCTAATTTTGAGTCCTCTAGTTCTGTTTTATTTATGCCTTATTATTTTTATAATTTTCATATGTATTTTAATTAACTTTGGCAGGATTTTTCACTTTGACTAACCCTTTCTTCTTTGAGCATATTATAGTACTCTTTCTTAATATATAGGAGTATCATTCCATTTATTTTTCTATCTCTCACTTGGTTTTGCAGGAATTTGGCCTTTAGACTTTACCAAGGACGCATTTCAGTTTTTATGGGATTTTTAAAATTATAGTCAAATAGATAGCTTTTCTCCATAGATGGTTTTATCTTGGTTTAGTATAAAAGTTAATACTATGATACTTAGATTTGCTGATTAACCTTTGCTCCCTAAATTTAATTTTATTTGGATATTTTCTTTCCTTCCTAACCATTATCCAACCATCCTAGGCTGGATTCCTGTCACCACAATTTTTCATAGTGATGGCACAAGTCACTGTGTTATATACAGGGTCTACACTGCTTCCGCTCCCTCTGTTTTTCCCCACATACTTCCTATTGGTTACCCCCACTGAAGTCTTTTAGTTTGTTTACCACACTGTTGATTAAAGTCACTTCCTATTTGAAGTTCTCCTGCTAGTAAGTCCATCACACTAAATAGCTGATTCCCTCTGTTCTCTCTCCAACAGATCCCAGTGAAATGCAGGAACAGTCTCTCAAGGCTTTATCTTCACAGTGTGTTCATATGGCAGCAATATCAAAGTATAACTTGCCTTGAAATAATAATGTAAAGAAATGAACAAATATTTATATATCTTTTTATTTTATTCATGTGTGTGTGTGTGTGTGTGTGTGTGTGTGTGTGTGTGTGTGTGTGTGAGAGAGAGAGAGAGAGAGAGAGAGAGAGAGAGAGAGAGAGAGAGAGAGAGAGATGCCCATTAAGACCAGAAGGTGTTGAATCCTGGTGGGAATTATAGGAAGTTTTCATCCATCTGGTGTGGATATGGGAAACCAAGCTTACAATTTCTGAGAGGGCAGCATGACTCTTCTTAATGCTAAGACATCAACCCAGTTCAAGGTAATGAATTATTATTAATGATCATCAACAAGATATAATATAGAAATCATAGGATTTTATGAGGAAAATAAAACAAGTAGATAGCAAGTACTAAAAACTATAATTCAAAGCAAACAGTTGTAGTCATTTATGCAAAAACTCTTGTGACTTACAAGGAATAGGAAATGGGATTATCACCAAGTATTCTGGCAACGCTGTCAAAAGAATGTTGAGTGATAGTCCACATATACAAGGAAAAAAAGCAAGAGAAAGATTTCTAAAACAAATACAATTTTTCTTCTAGAATAAGACACACACTATTACCTGCATGCATAGATTTATAAAACACTTCTCTATGCTCCCCCAAATTTTCAAAGACAGTCAAAAATACTAGAACTCTATAAAGGACAGACTGGTGAAGAGTATCACATTTATAGCTATTTATAAATCTAAGGCTAATTGAGGATTAAAAGATACAATTTAGTGATCATGGGGTCTGATGATGTAAACATAGTACGAGCTTCAGAAAATAATAAACTTAATAAAGAGTAAGATATGCAAAACAGGGATTTGGACAAACAAGAAAGAAATTACTAATCCTGGTAATAATGGTTAGTGCTAGTGCCATCAACACCTGTATTCTAAGACTGAAGCACAGGTAAGGTGGAATAAAGCAAATGATTAATTATGACATCCTAAGTCTACTTATTGTACACTCTATTGTTGAGGAACAACATTCTCTAGGACTTTAGAAAAAAAAAACCACTATTGCAGAAACTGAAAAGTATGACCAGTTATTCTTCCACAGGAGTATAAATGAATATGGCAAATTTCATAGGGTCTGGGGCATCCCTTAAAGTCTTAGGCAAGAGGAAGAAGTGAATTAGTCATTATGTACAGTCAGTTGTCCTTAGTCTACAAGACACAAGAGGTGATATAAGAGCCTAGTTTGGATCCCCACATACAGCAACTGTACATCAGAGCTGAGTAACCTGGAGTTTAGGGATGCTGCAAACTAAACTACCTGTGATCAATACATTTCTGGGTCATCCTGACTAGGTTTCACAGTACACTACAGGCAATATCAAACACTAATCTAAATTATGGTAAAGCTATGTTTTAGACATGGTTGAGACACAACATCATTTGATCTATAGTAAAAAAGATTATACTTGACAACATGAATGCGACACACTGAATTTTAGTTTGAAGACCTTAAAAATAAGAATTTGAGAAAATATTCTGCTTTATGCTTGTAGCATCCATCGACTGGAACCTGATATTTCTAGCCTGCTGCTGACCAGCTCTCTAAATTTAACACTCACTAGGCCTATGTGCACATTCAGAAAATTCTTTCAGTAAAATTTCTTTAGAAATATCACTTCCTTTCAACTGATATACTCTCCTTTCA